>NW_025109981.1:119133-133407 GCF_011392965.1 Frieseomelitta varia | reverse complement strand
AAAAAATATTAATATATGTTTTGTAAAATATTTAATATATGTTTAGTATATATGTTTTGTAATATATGTTTAGTATATATATTTTATAATATATGTTTGGTATTTATGTTTTGTATGTTTGTACATTTTGTAATATATGTCTAGTATATATGTTTTGTAAATATTTAATATATGTTACTGTATGTTACGTTTAATTTATATTAATATATGTTACGTTTAATATATAAACATATATTAAATATACTTTAAAATATATATTAAATATACTTTACACAGGAAAAATATTGCAGTTTGCGACAAAAAATTTTTAACGTGCGTGCCAGCGCAAGAGGTTAATAAAGAAAAAAAGAAAAATCAAATGCTTCATATACATTTTGAAATATCTCTTAATTTTTGTGAGCAGTGTGTATGCACGTGGAAACACTTGCGACAACCGAGTCGTGTAAATTGCAGACATCTGTAACAACAGAAGAAGAGAGAGAGAGAGAGAGAGAGAGAGAGAGAGAGAGAGGGCCGTGACGGTGATTAAAATTATCGGAGCCATCTGTCGCGATAAAGGCAGGCAGGCAGACAGGTCGAGCTCTGTTGCACGGTGACGCAGTTTCGAGCAAGACGCGCGTTTCGCGTTTCGTAGGTTTTGGCGCGCGCGCCAACATCGTTTCAGCAACCAATCGACGAACCGATATCGCCTCGAACGAGATAAGGGCTGATCTGTTAATTCAAACGCTGCCGCGTTAACTAATCAAGCAGGCGATGGTTTGACAAAAGACTTTCGGCGGCTCGCGAACCAACCTCTTTTTTAACCCTTTTCTCCTCTCGACGCGCTGTACTCGGAATGAAAAATAATTTGTGTTGACTTTTTTTTTAAATGAAACATGATACACGAATATACGATAATAATTAATTTTGCGATTCGGGTCCAGTCGTAAATTATAAAGAGTTACAATCACAAAAATGAATACATGTATATAAAAGTAGGTTTTGAAAAAAAATGGTACTTTCCCATAGGTTGACAATGTTGAGAAATTAAAGTAACAGTGATTAGTTTAAAGTTTAGTGGGAGAATCGAAAGAGGGGGAAGCTCATCGTGTGACTCGCGTATCTGTGCCATAAACACTCAGTATATAAACACTTATGTACCTTTGGCTTGTTATGCAGTTAATATTTTTTTCATAACATACATATAATTTATCCATATAGATAAACGCCGTGCCACTTGGAATTATGTAATAACTTAGTTTAAACGAAAGTTGCCGATACGCTCTTTTGATTTAACATGACAGCACACCGTACAGTGAATGAACACTCAAACTGTGACTTGTAAATGAACACCGATAAGGTGTTCTTTGACAGATTCTTAGAGATCTTTTGTATTCATACAGTAGCTCTTTAGGAATTGAAAAAGTTATGCAAGTTTTTAATAGATTCTGTCTTTTTCAAATAGATTCCACTTTTTTTAAAAAAATATTCACCCACAAGTTCCAACGAGGACACTTAAGAAATATAAAAGTTTCAGTTTGGACTTTCTTATGCAGTACAAAAATTATACATTCGAGTGACATAAGTTTACATAAACTTACGTATAACTTATAATTTTATATACAATATATTTGATTTATTATTTCATAACAATAATTTATATATCTTTTTACATATAATTTTATTGTTAATAGTGTCAATATAATATATAAATATAATATAATATATAGATATATTACATAAACTCATAAGTTTGTCTATAACAGGAACAGATAATTTGTTTATCAACATTTAAAAAGTATTATCACAAATCAATGAATAGTACTGTTAGCAATATTAAATGGCTATTACAATTAAATTCGTATTCTAAATATATTATTTATTTGTAATATTTCTGTAGATAATTCACAGTACAATAAAGCATATCTGTGTTTCTCTTTGGAATGAACAATTACGAAACTAAGAGCATTACTGAATATGAACACGATATCTACAAAGTAGTGTAATATCTGCGTTTTGATCATCATTGTTGGTTAGTTGGCCAGTTATTGCATTATAGTACAGTTCAAATTGATACTTTCGATGATATGATGTTATACTAAGTTAAATAAGACTAGTACCTAGTAGTTTGACTTCATTTATCTATCTTGCGAGACCTTTCTCAACAAATAAAATAATAATCTCTTAGAGCTTCTAACTAGTTAAAAAAATTCCCTAACATTTCCTTTTATAAAAATTCTGCAGTAACAGACGTTTACTTAAATGAAACATACTGATTCGAAACAGGACAACGAAATGCCAATTTTTTATTCGACTCTGTACAAATTTCAACGTGCTGAAGAAAGCACGATGGATATGAATTTTTTTCGCATGATGTGAACAACGTTCATTCACTTCGCGGACAGCGGGTCGTCGTGTCGAAAATTTTGTCGATGGACTCGTATTGAGTCGAAATTTTACCACTAGGCGCGATTCGCATCTCTCCCCCCCCCCCCTCCCTCCGGTCAGCGTTTCGAATTAATTCGGATAATTACTTTCCTGCAACGTTCAAAAACTTTGCTCGAGCGTTAAAGCTCGAAGTTCGATCGTCACCATCGCCCTGTTAATTCCAATAGAATTTTACGCCGTGAAAGCAATTTGCCCCAGGCGATTAACAATTCCGTTAATTTATTCGGCCAACGATCGCGATCAGGGGGCCGACTCGTTATCGTCTTTTTTACGACGCGCGTAGGGCAAAGAATTCGCGGCATTCCTGCCGATTGCAGGACGATTTGACAGTCGTCTGATTGAAACTGTGTACATAATTTCTTGAGCGAAAGTGCTTGCACTTCGCGTCGATTCTAGAACAGTATTGTATTATATTGTATTATATTTTTTTTAATTATCGTACTGCAAAAAAAGGTTTTCCATTCCGTGGAATAAATAAATACTAAAACCAATTAACCCTTTCGCTGTAGCGCTTCTACAATCCCAACGTTCGTTATTGCACGATAGACGATAGACATGGTTGTGGAGCGAGATATCTCGTCATCAGTGTAGAGAAAGAATTAATTAATTGACGTTACCACGGTTACTATGTCACCGTGTTACCGTTTATACACGAAAAAAAAAAAAAAAATAACGTCACTGCTCCGAAGATTAATAACATAGATTACGCGCTATCTCGGAACCTGTTCCACGCATTTCGTTCCATTATTCCGATATTCTCTCTCTCTCTCTCTCTCTCTCTCTCTCTCTCTCTCTCTCTGTGTCTCGTAAGAATTGCAGGCTGGACGTTCACGCGTTTCGTCCGAGACGAAAACCTATAATTCCCAAATGGGCTTGCCCGTGAGCGCATCGTATTTAATCGCGCCACCCCCAAACCGGGCGTTATTTATTCGGCCCGGCGATCAGGGAAACGTTCAATTATTTGGATATTCAGAGCGAGTCGTCGGATCGGCGAATCCGCGATAGATCGCCGGCTGGTTTGTAAAACTGCTCGCCTGCTCGCTTCCATTAAAATCGGTCATCGGTATGCGTGGCCGGCTGCTAGTCGCTGAGCACGTACGCGAAATATGCGAGAGCCTCCCTCCCCTCGGAATCGCGGCGCGTCGCGACGCAATCGCGGAACAGAATCGATCAAATACGAATCGTAGAGCCGGGCGTGCGATCGCCGCTGCCTGTATGTGCCTCTCCTCTGCCGGTTCGTTCTACCGATTTCCCCGACACACGTTCCAGCCTTATCGTTGCACCGATTTCGCACGGAGACACGATACCGTAGACACTGAATACACGAGGGTGATGTTCGACGATCATTCGCAACGCGTTCGATTGCATAATAACGACGAAGGTTATTCTTTACGAATGATACGAGAGCTCACTTGAGCTCTCGACGATTTTTTGTCGACAAGTTGCATGCGTTCTTTGAGCTATATAATTCATTAAATATACAATTATAAAAAAATATATATTATAATATAATATAATATATATATATTTATATTGTATAAAATAAATATTATAATATAATATATATATATATATTTATATTGTATAAAACAAATATAATATTATAATATATGTTGTATATATATATATTATAAAATAAATATAATATTATAATATATATTGTATATATATAATATAATATATATTTATATTGAATACAAGGTGTGTCAGTATTGGGGGTAGATTCTATGTGAGAGAAAACGAGTCGAAAGGGAAGAACAAAATTTTTTTTCATTGAAGTCTTTGTTTTCGAGAATTATTATCACGTATCACGTATCATGGTTACTGGTGGAGTATAATTCTTATTTTAATATTTGTTTAAGGCGTTGCTGCCTAAATTTTCTTGAAAACGAAAAATAGTATTCTGCATTTTCGTAAGTAGAATAATCTGTTAATTATTGTTAGAAAAGGAAGCTAAATTCAAGTACACTTGACAAATTTTCAAACTCGATTTTCTCGGAAGCAAACGTTTTAGTGAAGAAATTTTATTCTTTCTTTTCACGTAGAATCACTAATACCAAGACACCCTGTACAATTGTTACTTGTGAGAACTATCTTTTTTGTGTTGAAATGATAAACATTCTAATATCAATAGTACAGTAAATATTTCAACAGTCTTAAATCGTTCATCAATCCATAAGTCCACCATTTTCTCTAGTAACGAGTGATACTTTTCAACATTTTAAATATATACAACACATTTTCAATTTCGTGTTACATTTGAAATACTTATAGTTTACAATTATACATATTATACATATATCTATTTACAATTATAAGTAACTATTTATCCATACTGTACGCTATTCTGTTTCAACCTGGATCTCGTCCACCGTATTTCCTGTAATACTTTCAATACATTCCTCAAAAAAAATGAAACGCCCGGAGGCAAACGTGTTCATTGCACGAGCTAATAATTATAAAATTTCTTAAAACAACAGCAGAGACTTTAATTGCCGATCAAATTAACCTGTGACACATTTTCGCGACACATTTCACAATTTAAGCATTTAATTAGTTATTTGATGTTCTACCGTGCTGTTTGTATACATTTTCTAATTGCTTTTCCATATATATATATATATGTACATATGTTTCGCTTCGTGTAATTCTTCTTTCTGTGTTGTCTTTCTATGTTTCGTCTACATCCATTGTCTAAGATTGTCTTGCTCTGTATTGTTGCAACGTAAGACGCATTTGCCCAAATTAGCAAGTAAATTATTCTTCAACATAGTACTGTTGCATCTGATCCATTTTTGTGCAAGCTTTTTCAAACCATTTGTTAAAGCATGCGTCACTTCTTTTAATTCTTTTCAATCTTGTACACGCTAGCTTAAAGAAGAATATTATCTTCATACTGTGCTGTAATTTCTCTATAGATTTTTCAGCTCTTGAATGCTCCTTCAGACCACAAAAATGAAAAGAAGTGAAATGAAATGTCGTTTCTTGATACAAATATCAAATGTATTGGTCTTTCCCGCCTGTTGTCTCAACCCTTTGTTCCCCATTTTCACCTCTCACACCTTCTTTTTACTTTTTAATTTCCTATCGCCAATCCTTTATCTTTTCCCTACTCCACAAACGTGGCCTGTCACCTCGAATCTCTAACCCAAAGTCCAAATGTATCTGTGATCATGGTTTTACTCTATCATTAGTTTGCAAGATGTCTGAAGAAGTCGATCTTACAACAGCGTAATTACGTTGATTTTTGTTCTCGTGAAGTAATTTCGTTATCACGAACTTAAATATATGTATGGTCGAGTGTCAGTGCATGCAAATAATACGAATCCGTTGCCACGATTCGACATCAGAAACGACATAGACCAAAAAGAGCCAAGGCAAGTAAACAACATCGCCGCATTGCGAATAATCGTCGAATCACCCCCTTCTCAAACATACACGCATCGCTATATATTAATATTAGTCTAAGTAATTTTCGTAATATTCCCTGCCATTTTTTTTCTTCTTTTTTTTTTCCCCACCAAGAATGAACGCGTACGCGCGATGGACGAAGGCAAAGGTAGCGAATCAATAGGTCGCATGTTGAACAGGCAAGAAGTCCGGGCTGGCACGGGAGCATGAAGGTGGAGGGTGAAACGGCGGCCACCGGTACCTTCCTGCACAAGGTGAAGGTGAAGGAGGAGGCCAAGGAGTACTTCGGCTACCAGCAATCGTCGGAATCGTCGTCGTCGACGACCGCAGCGACAACAACGACGACGACAACGACGACGACGACGACGGCGGCGGCGGCGGCCACGACCACGACGACAACGACGACGACGAGTACAAAGACAACAACCGCGACAACGACCACGACGACGAGCACGACCACGGTTACTGGCACGCCGACAACGAGCAAGTCGACAACGTCAACTTCAGCGGGAACGGTTGCGAGCGTGGTAACGGCGCCTAGCTCGAGCACCATCGTCACCAGTATCGTCAACAGTACCAACGGCGGGGCCTTGAGCGTCGCTGCCACTCCACCGACGATAACCACCGTACCGAACGCATTGTCACCGGCAGCCACCGCTACTCTGCATCAACCTTCCAGCCTAGTTTGTCACCTATCGGCGCCGGCGTCCTCCGTCCTCGTCAACGCCGACCCGTTCCCCGTCGATCTCGACCTCAAGACGAAGATCAAGGGTGGGTCTTTTCTTTATCTCCTCGTTCGGGGCGACCCCCCTGCGCTTCGTAACTGATCGTTAAAGCTAGCCGTTCCACGTAAAAACTGTCGCCAGAACAGTCGCACTCGAGAGTATTTCTCCAGGAAATCTTCTCGTTATTTTCAACGTGTCGCGCGCGTCGATTCTTTCATCAAGAAGAAAGTCAGAAAACAGTTACAATACAGTTTTCAAAGTTTGACCATCCTGTGCATTTTTAGACGTCGCGTATCATCGTTCAAAATATACAAATATAACACACGATGCCCAACAAGTAGAAACGACGTCTGACGCGAGACGTGTAGTCGCCCAAATAGTCCGCGAGCGAAAAAGAAAAGAAAACGAAAAAAGAAGAAAAAAAAAAAAATACAAGAAACCAGAAAAGAGAAAGAAAAAAGCGGGAGAAAAAGGGGGGAAAAATATATCCGCGCGTATTTCGAGCGTTGCCGCGCGAGAACGTTCGTTTAGGTTGGGCTGTGGGCGCGTCGAACGTTTAGTTCGGAATATTGCATAGGGGTACCCGTATATCTAGTCCGCGGCCGTGCTCTCGTCCAAATCGTACGTTCGGGTTGAACAGGTTATCTAGCAGACGGGAGCTGTGGAGCCCGCAGCTACTTTGGAAGTGGGGCTGGGGGAAAAAAAAAAAAAGGGCCGCGTCGCTTCTCTCGTCAAAGCCCCGTCCCTCTCATGGTCCGCTCGTCCGCAACCATCCTGGGGATTCCATCCTTTCGTCTACGCGTCCGCGCGATCGATCGATTTTTCGGACTCCCTCCGCGGAAGACGAATCGTTTCTTCCAGGTTGCTCGGACGCTATTGTTCCGATCTTCGAAAGAAAACTTCGAGGCGAAATTCGTTTCTTCCGGCTTTCCTTTCAGGAAACGACGCTAATCCTCGCGCGATTTCCATTAACCTCTTGCGCCAGCTACCTTCTAAATTATAAATATTCTAAATAATATATATAACATTTTATTATTATTATTATTATTGCCATTTTATTGTTATTATTATTTATATTAACTTCTTGCGCTGGTGTGACGTGCCGCGCACGCCGAGAACTTTTCTTTGTCCCAAACATTTTGCAACATTTTCTCAGTTTTAAGTATATTTAAACATGACCCGGGCAGAATATATATATATATATATAAATGACAAGTTTATTGCTTCTGAATAATTTCTATCCAGCAATATCATAACGTACCGACGTGTTCAAAAGGAAAGCGACGAATAATTGTGTACGGTGTTCGGTCACTCGTTATGGTCCGCAAACCAGTTTGCCAGCGCAGAAGCGGTTGATTAAAAGAATTTTTTTTATATATATCTTTACCGTTTATATTAAACAACGAAAATTAAATAATAATAATAATAATAATAATAATAATAATATAAAAAAACACCTTGCGTTCGATAAAAACAAAACGTGAAAACGGTGAATCCGCCGCGAGCAGCTAATCGATCGTTTCGATCACCTCGACAGCTCTAGTAAAACCGTGCAGTTGTAAAGCAAATTAATTAGTAAAGCGAATTTATTATTTCGTGCCGACAGTCGCGAAGAGTTCCGCGGAAACGAGAAGTTATAGGTTAACGCGACGGCTGGTTTAAGGGGAGGTAATCGGGGACAGGCGCGCGAGATTTCCTTCGAGGGTGCCTCCGGTGCAGGTCGTCCGGTGTAAGCGCGACCGCGCGTCGCGCGTGTACTTGTACATAAAGCACGCTCGAGAAGCAGAAGCACGAGAAAAAAAGAGAAAGAGAGAGAGAGAGAGAGAGAGAGAGAACACGTGCACGAGAGCCGATGGGGATGTATGTGTGTGCGCGCGCGAGAGCGATCGTAGAAGCGCGCTCGACGGGGAAACTCTTGCGAACAGTCAGTCAAGCCGGGTGGTTGGTTGGTTGGCCTCGGTGTGTTGGTTAGGTCGGTTGGTGCACCGGCTGACTGCCTGGACCAGACGCGATAAGGCACGTCCAACGCTTCCAGCGGGATTCTGCTCGAGGCTGATATCATATCCGGTACACCGTCGGCATCCCCGACGTTGCCGTTCGAGGTATTTTGCGATAGTCGCTCGTACCACCGCTCGCCGAAGTACTCGCGCGCTCGTTCGCTTTAACTCGTGCCTTCCTCCGCCTCTGGATATGCTTACAGCGTGCAGTATGTACATATCTACGAAAACCTACGGGCGAGAGGGGGACGCATCTATCTTCTTTCTTTTCAGCTGACGACGATCGTCGCACGTTGCCCCGATTTATGCGTTCGCGGATTCCGTTTCTCCTCTTCCGGTGATGTGCGTAGCTTCTCCAATCGATCGTGAACGTCGTTGAGCATTCGTGAATCCATCATTCACTCCAAAGGCCTGGAGAAGGGTAGGGGGCTCGCTTTCTTACCTGCTACGAGACACGGCAGGAAAGAAGACGGAGGAAAGTTGGGAGGGAAACCCTGAGGGAAGAAGGTGGAAAAAGAGAGAGAGGGCGAAGGGAGGAGAGACGAATAGGGGAGCATGGGGTGCGGCTAGGAAGGGATTGCGATCAAAGCCATCTGTTGCATTGTCCCGGCAATTAGGAGGCGACAGCTGAGTCCCAGCGTACTTACTTCCACCCAGGGGACTCTCAGCCGAGTGGAGCACGTGCGCTTTATCGATCTCTCTTGGGTGCTCGTGGAACGGTCGTCTACGAAGACAACGAATCCGCCTCCGAACGCTGCTCCGAACTCCCGTGTGCTCCAGGTGCTGCCGAGGCCGCCGCCACGGATGCACGTTTCTAGATACTCGAATACGATTCCTCTCTTCGGTAATCGCTTCGTTTCCCAACCAGTCTTCCGAACGGCAGTCAGCAATCGTCGCTCGTGAATTTTTACGTCACGTTTCTCGTTTCTCGTGTATGCCTCTCCTCGCCTTCGACCATTCTCTTACCCACGATTTCGAAAAACGAAATGGACGAGTTACGGATCAGGGGTATCGCTTGGGCGGGGCGAACGTTGTTATTATACGAGCCGGATTTGCGATCGATGCGGTCGCGCGAACGGCCGTAAGGCGCGTTCCCGAGGTAGTTCACCGCGAGTTTGGATACAGGTAATTAGCTGTTGGCGCTGCCGACGTCAGGTGGCAGTGACACGGCACCGCGGCAGCGCACCTTCTTCCGTTTGACCCCACGCCGCGTTTAGCAAGCGCTTAGCAATTTACGCAACTCGACGCGGAAGCAGCGCGTGTAAGCCGACGATGTCGACGACGTCGAGCAACAGCGAAGGAAACAAACAAACAAAAAAAAAAAAAAAAAAGAAAGAAAGAAAAAGAAAAGAAAAACAGAAAAGAAAGGAAAAGCGATAATCGGTTCACTCGGTGAAGCGTTCTCGGTACGTTACGATTGTCATTCCGCTGTCCGCGGTGTTGCAGACACGCGAGACAACGAGACGACGAGGAGACAACGCGACGAGTGGTTCCTCCTCGTTGTATAACTTTTCGTCACTGTGGTGTGGTACGTATTCGACGGCGGCGTTTTGCCACGCACACCAGCGAAAGCCGAAGGCATTCCGCGGAGATAACGCGCGGAACACGGAATGGGAACAAGGCAAGGTGGATGACACGGCCCGTAATTGCATGTTATCCGCTGCACCCACGCACAGAGCACACGGTTGACGCGCATCTGTGCCTCGTACACCGGTGCCACTCTGTGTACGCCTATGTGTGTGTGTGTGTGTATGCGCGCGCGCCTATCAACGCGTTTGTAAACGAGTGGCCGATTCGCCTGCCCGTTTCACGTGGTCCGTGGTTGACGTGGCTCCCCGGATGTACCGAGCACAAAGGACGTTTGCGGCCACCCCGTACCCCCTGCCCCCTCCCTTTGCCGCGCTAAACGCTCTCCCTCGACTTTACCTACCGAAACAAATCGTACTTTTTCCCTTTGACGTTCTCCTTCCGCGATCCCCGACGTCGCGTTTCCATCGTCGATATTTTGCTTTCAGTCACCTCGGCGGCCAGAGACAAGGCTTCGCGCGAAGATGTCCAGTCGGAAGATGTTCACTCGCCCTCCTCTCACCATCATCACCACCACCACCACCATCATCATCATCATCATCAGCAGCAGCAGCAGCAGAAGATCGGCGGGCAAACGAAACAGGTCAACACGCCCCGAGCAGAGTACAAAGGGACGAGCTCGGGAGTTTGCTCGGCATCCTCCGACAGCGGCAGCCCCTTGCCCTCGCACTACCTCAAACCGGAATCGGAGGACGCGGCTGGTTCCGGAAGCACCGACACCGCCGGCAGCACCGGCAGCAGCGCTAACGGATCCGTGGCCAACTGCAGAACGGAAGAGCAAAACGATGGATCCGCACCGTCCAACGGCAACGGCACCGCCGCCAACGCCAACGCCAGCAACGGCGGCAGATGCATCGCCGGTGTGTTCGCTGGACACGGCGAGCTGAAGAGCGTGCTCGGCACCGTCGTCAAATTCGCCACGGGCATCTCTCCTGACACCGGCGACACCGTGCTCACCTTGGTGTTGGCGCTTCTGGTAAATCCGAGCACACTGCTCGCTGTTTTCTTCTCGCCACGTTTCGTTCTTGAACATATTTTTCTTCTTTTCTTTTTGTGGACAGGATATTCGATATCTTTACGAGATAAAGGAAAAAAAACGTACCGTGCACGGAAGTTTTTGGGAAAAAGGGAGCCTCTATTTCTATGGTGAATGGTGAAATATCCGTGTGCTACCTGTACACTTCTTTACACCTTCAAGAAATTCCAATCTCTGTTCAACATCTGGCGATAGTGATTGAATAATTTTAGTTACGATTCCAATAGTTGCGGTCGACTGTGCAAATTTCTCCATTTTTTTCAGCTTCGTGTTCATTTTAAATCTAGCTGATGCTAGATTAGAAACGTGTATTTCAATCGTACAATCAAAATCTAGTAATGTATGTTAAAATTCATCTAAATTATAATTTAGAGTCCGATACTATTGTCTTTAGGACGTTAGAGATATTTTGGCTCGCTTGCTCATCATCGTTTTTGTTTAAAGCTTTCAAAATAATTGGTTAACTCCCTAATCAAACTCGTAATGAAACACAGAAGATTCAGTACTGTTTCATCCATTATCAAGCAGCCAATCATTCGCTTTATCATACTCGCATTTTGTATCAAACTCCTGAGAGTGTTGCACTCACCACAAAGCTCATTGTAATACCCGCATTCAGCAAGCAAACGCAGTGTTATACTCCCACTAAGCAGTAAACACTGTGCTCAATCTTCAACTCGTTCCAAGTGTTCATTCAGAAATTCGTACAGTCCACTGACAGCTCGCGAACGTTCAGGCATCCTGCAAGCACATTTTTAAAAATATGAATCTGCTTAAGAACGGTAATATTATGTACGTTGCATTACAACACATTGCAATATATTGCATTATATTATAACGTGTTGTAAATTTTTATTACTGTATTTTGTTGTATTATAATGTTTTTTATACTTTTCCTTTTGCAATATATAATTAACATCTGTTTATAATATGAATAATATATTACAATATCTATAATATATATTGATATGTATATCAATGTTATAAATATTAATATTAATATTAATATACATGTATAATACATGATATTAATATTAATATATTTTATATATATGATATATATATAATATTGATATATATTATAATATCATATTAATATACAGGGCGTTCACTTATCTTTTCATAAGGAATCATCCCCTGCTCTACTTCCCACATACTACAGATTATATTATTTGCTTCATATTATATTATTTATTACATATATACATAACCAAACAATGAGTCACTATATGCAAAAACTAACATTTTATAAATATATATATATATATATATTTATATTTATTTATAATTACATATATATAATTATTTATAATTACATTATAAAGTCACTATATAAAAACTAACATTTTATAAATATATATATATATATTATAATTATTTATAATTACATTATAAATTCATTATCAGTAACAAAACAAGAGACGGCAACAAATGTGCACGCGCCACGTATCCTATCAAGGATGTATTAAACCATTCTCCTTAATTCTCTCTGTCAGTCTTCCCCTTTCGGAATATCAGAAAAGAACAAATAAAAATCGCTTTAAGACTCAGGGGGAGATCGTTTCAAACCGCACCGGGAATATTCGAAATACATACGTATATGATCTCGCGCGTTTCAGAAACGTGACACCTGCTACTACAACCCCGTGTGCCTGGCCGAAACGATCGCGGCACGTGACGAACGTGAAATCACCCTAGCGAACCTCGTTTCCTTAGTTCTGGCAATTATCCAAAGAGGTAAAGGCGAATTTTTCTTCTCGCAGAGCGGCACCATGACTGCGGAGGAGTTCCACTCGGCCCTCCAGGAAGCGACCAACTATTCTCTGAAAGGGTTTGTCTTGCCACATCTGAAGCAGCAATTACCCTCCCTGCAGAGAGACTTGAGCAACGCTGCCAGAGCAACTAACCAAGTGAGTTCGATTCGATTTCCTTACAGACCTGTGTGACACAAAAACTTGATTTTTTTATTGTAACATGATATTTTCGAAAAATTAAATATTACATATATATATATATATTAAATAACTTTTAATATATATATATATATATAACTTATTATTATAGATAAATAACTTATTATATATATATTATACATATTATTATTATTATTATTATTTATTAAATAACTTTTTATATACATATATATTAAATAACATTATTATATATAATTATTAAATATTCAGTACATTAAAAGCAATTTCGTATCGAAATACCATTTTAGCTAACATAAACCCAAGAAGTCTTTCAATTCTTGACCAATAATATAATGGAAAGCAGAAGAACGCGACGATCGGGGGGATCATAATTTGACTTGCTCACAAGACGTCGCTCCCCGTGTGCCGATTCAGATTTCTCGAACGCTTACTTTCGACTAGTCGTGCACCGATATAGATGAAAGTTATATTACGCACACGCTCGTTAAACTTCGTCGAACGAGGAGGCGGCGGGGAGGAGGAGACGCGTTCGAGAGTAGCGAGTAAAATCAACAGAACTCGGGCTGACCGGCTGTCGACCTGTTTTAATTTCCCAGGTTACTTCGCGGCTCGCGGGTGGGGCGCGCCCAGCCTGTTTCATGGAAAGATAGACGAACGAATCGAAGGTAAAGACCAACTTTAAAAGTCTCTGCCTTGAGAAAAGAATCGCTCTCTTTCTTTCTTTGGACGTAAGTTACAGGGTGTCCCACGTATTTTTCGAATAAAATGACAACTTAAACGGTACAACCCTATATAATGTAATTTTCATTATTTCTATTTCTCCAATATTTTTTTTCTTTTTTAAATCAAATTTGTTATAATAAAAATACCTAGAGTCCACATTTTTCCTATCCAAATATTCCTATTTTTCAAAAAGAAAAAAAAAAAAAGAAAATCGACTTTGAGAATTTGCCACGCAGCATATACTTGAATTTGACTGATTTCTTTACAATTTAATTGCCTTCTTTTCGCGTCGGAAACACCCTGGAGATACTCGTTCTTTCCTTTCCAAAAAAGAAAAAAAAAAAAAAAAAAAAAAAAAAAAAAAAGAAAGAAAGAAAGAACGTGAAAGCTAGGATCACGGGAAAAGAAGAGGCGTGAAAAAGGGGTTAAAAGTG
>NW_025109981.1:117250-119087 GCF_011392965.1 Frieseomelitta varia | reverse complement strand
AAAAAAAAAAAACACGAAGAAAACACGCGTTTACGAACCTGCAAGCAAACTGCCGCGCGTTCGAGCGACAATGATCGAACGAAATTTAGGCAGAGTCAGTGGAACAGACGTCGTAACGAATGGGAATTAGGTGTTCTCGCAATTAGGAGTGGAAGGATAAAGTTTGGTTGGAAAAATTAATAAAAGAGCACGTTCCTCGAGTGCGCCACTGCCTCCAGCTGGCGCCTGCCTCTCGTAGACGTGGCGAAAATAAAATAGAAGACGAGGCCGGATGAAACCGAAGGTGAAGAAACGGGAGGGAAAGCGTGGCGAAAGATCGGGAACGGGGAGGCAAAACGACGGCGAAATGTGTACCGTAGGAACGAATGGCGGCGCGGTAACGAATTGCAAATTAATAGGGAGGATTTACATTTCTCGAGGCAGCTCGGCGGCGGTGAAGGATCGAAAGAGGGGGCCTGGCGATGATAAATTCGTTCGCTCAGCTGTCACCGTTCCTTTTCGTTCCGATCGTTTCCTTCTCTGGTACTATTATACGTTCGCACGGGGAAGCGACCTGTCCAGCGAATGAACACTTGAGCTACGACCTGTCCTGTGTCCAATCAACACCAATCCCCTTTTGAAAGAAAGCTCCCGGGTTATTGTTGAATTTTTTCGCAAATTTTGCTTGCGTCGTTCGCGATCGTCTTCTCGATAAACGATTTCTGAACTTCGTCGTTCGTTTATTGGTTGTCCCAGTCGACAAATTCTTAGAGATGAAATTTGTTATTCGTATTACTGGATCTAAGCCACGTAATCGTAAAATTAACGATGTTCAAGATAATGCATATAAAAATATATCGTATAAATTTAAAACTGGGAGACGTCAGGTAACAATGAGAATGGATAAAGACGAATAAAAGAACATATTCGAGGCAAGAAAACAGGGTGAGAAGAGGAATTATTAATTTGCAGTGAAGCATTTGCGATATTCAAATTTAAAATGCAATGTAATATCTGGTGTTGGGCTCTGATTCGTGAAAGTTGACAGGATACTTCTCGTCAAAATAACGAAGACAGAAATACCAGGATAGACGATAGTTGTTGAAAAATTATTTACGCGAAACGAGTTGATTACAAAAGTCAGAACAAGCGCGTAAAGAAATCCAACAAAATTATAAAATATGAAATTCGATCGATACTTGGATGTCAATTTTGCATCGATAAAAAGAAGAAATGCACACGCTAGTTTACTTCTCATCGTTTTCTAACAACTTCTCAACGAAGCATTTACAGACTGAATGATATTTTAGCCTTGTTCATCTATAGAATACACTAAAATGTGAAACATTCGCATACAAATTGCAACGTGAAGAGAGGTGTGATACAGGTGTGACATAAGCAATCTCGTTGTCTCATTTACTGAAAAAAGGTATTCATTCGCAGAATGAATCACGCGATTACACGCGTAACTTTGCCGATCGATGATCGCGTAAGTTAAGTGAGAGTTACGAAAGCAAGAAACCCCCGCCGAAGGAGAAAAAGAATTCCGATATCGTATTAGAAGCGATAAATCGTAGCTTGTCAAGCAGAATCGACTCGACTTAACGGAGGATAACGAGTTGGGAACTTTGCACGAAAGTCGTTAGCCTTTGAAAATATATACAGGGTGTTTCTTGTAACTTGTGGGACCCACTTTAGGGAGCTGATTCGCCTAAAAATAATGGAAAAAAAGTCATAAAAATCATCTTCGTTTATGAGATACAATGAATTTTCTGTTTTTTAATTACTTTTACAAAAGATGCTCGAAATGACCAGCTTGCATTTGAAGACAAGCCTGCACGCGTCTTGTCATTCATCT